>NC_064811.1:57481834-57485956 GCF_023721935.1 Panthera uncia | reverse complement strand
TTTCTTTTCTTTTCTTTTCTTTTCTTTTCTTTTCTTTTCTTTTCTTTCTTTCTTTCTTTCTTTCTTTCTTTCTTTCTTTCTTTTCATATGAGGGGCTCTTTCATTCTTCATTTAGATCCTTCCAAAGGAGTTATAAATATCTGTTCTGTGGCTGGCTACAACACTCTGCATGGCCACATGAGTGAGGAGGTAGAGAAGGCACATACATGTGGCTCTGATGTGGGAAGAGTGGCTGAGACAACAGCAGTAAGATTCCCATTCATCAGGCAATGAAATAGCATTTACCTTTTCACTTGCCCCTAAAGAGGTTAGTTATGGATCAGTTCAGGTCAAAGTCTTGTTAGGTCTAGCCTGCCCTCTTTGTCTAAGGCCACCTGTTGTGATGGCTCTATAAAAGTCCTTAAATATTGATTTGTTTGAGTAGTGAATGTCGGTAACTAATTGCATAAAACATGACTTTCTTTTGACAGGTGATGACTGTTCTGAGTTAGTTGGCCATGATTTTTATTTTGGCCATTTTTCTCAAGTTTGCCTTCATCCTTTTTGAGATCTTGTGGTGCCTTTGTCTTGATTTCTTGGCAGTAATGTACTATAGTAAAGAGGACATTGGATCACAAACTAGGAAATGAGTTTCCCTTCAGGTTTTGCCATTACCAAGTAGGTAGATTTCAGAAGAATCACCTAACCCTCCTGTGTCTCACTTCTTTCATCTGTGAAATGAGGGTGTTGGACTAGATGGCTTTTCCAGAAATCAAATTCTTTGAGTGGGCACAATCTCACATCACCTTTTGCACATTTTGTGCTTTGGCAAATTTTGTATTCCTATTTTTTAAAAAGAGATAATAAAGTAATACATACATTTTGTGAAAATTTTGTAATAATACAGAAAAATAAAAGAAGATAATTTAAATACCAAAATCACTCCTACTCCATCCAGAGACAACTACTGTTAATGTTTGTTGTATTGCTTGCCAGTGTTTTTCTTTTGCATATGCATGTGTGTATTTGACTTCCAGTTTGTAAATCTATAATAAACATGTTTAATTATAAATATACTTTGTAGGTAAATAAAATATATATTTATAAAACATGGAATCATATCATATATATAGTTTCATATGTTATTTATTTCACTCAACATTATATTATCACTGTACTGTTAAATATTCTTAAAAATACTATTTTTATTTTTTATTTTCAAAACAATTGTTTAATGTTTATTTTGGGGGGAAAGAGTGTGATCAGGGGAGGAGCAGAGAAAGAGGGAGACAGAGAATCTGGAGCGGGCTCTGTGCTGTCAGCACAAAGCTCAATGTGGGACTTGAACTATGAACTGTAAGATCATGACCTGAGCTGAAGTCAGATGCTCAACTGACTGAGCCACCCAGGCGCCCCTCAAAAATATGACTTTTAATGGCTGTGGAATATATCCTGCTAGCACATTGCCAGGAGAGAGAAAAGACCTAGTAAAATTTCACTTTAATTATGACATTGCTGTACAATAATTCATTAGAAAGTCCTTTGTATTTGGACACTTAGGTTGCTCCATTTTTGCTATCATAAATTAAGCTATGTTGAACATATTTGCACATGAATCTTAGATAACCTCTCTGATTATTAATTTAGTAGAGTGTATTAGTTATCTTTTGCTGCATAACAAATTACTCCAACATTTAGTGTATTAAACATTATAAACATTTGTTATCTCACAGTGTTTATGGTGACAAATTTGGGAGCAGCTTAGCAGTATGGTTCTGGCTCAAGAACTGTAATGAGATTGCAGTCAAGATGTTCAGTCAAGATGTTAGCTAGAGCTGCAGTCATATGAAAACGAGTACAGTTGGGAGGAGCTCCTTCCAACATGGCTGACTCTCATTGCTGGCAAGTTGCTCTTGTCTGTTGATAGGAGCCTTACTTCCTCACTTTGTGGGCCTTTCCATGGACTGCTTGAGTGTCCTCACAACATGGATGCTGTCTTGCTCAGGGCAAATGACCTAAGAGAAAGTAAAGCAGAGGCCACATGTCTTTTATGAAGTAACCTCAGATACCATGCTCCCTAATTTTTTCAACATACCATTAGTTACACAGGTTACTCCATTAAGTGTCAGAGCACATGAACATCAGGAGATGAAAATTACTGGGGACCATCTTAAAAATTGGCTGCCACAGATGGATTCTTAGAAATACAATTATGGTATCATATTAGCAAGTAATTTCAGTAGGGAAAAACCACATTTTATTGATCATATTATTTAATATCTATGTATGCCTATGTGACCCAAATGTGTACAGTCTTATATTCTCAAGACTTCTAGCCTTCCCTTAGGTCACTTTGCCCTGTAATATTTCAAACAAATGGTTGACTCTCCTGTTCTCACAGGGATATTGTGAACAACTTGGACTTCTTCCCTTCCCACCAGCCAAAGAATTTACAAGGTTTTATAGTATTCTGGTTACCTTTTCTTGTAATTTTACAAATTAACTGGTTTATCAGTCTCTTCTCTATATTTCTTTTCCCACAATTGTTGTCTTCTCAGATGACTTTCCTCAGCATATGCTATACCTCCATTCCTATTTCAAAGTGTTTCAAATGAGACTGTTATATATAGCAGATTTTTATTAAATACTTGGGGGTAATGAGGAAGGTTATAGTCTATCATGGCATAAAAAATAACTTAAAGATCATTATTAGATATCAGTGTCCCAAAATTTCATTTACTACTTCCTTCTCAAGACATTCCTCAAGACAGGCCCCAGTATAAAAGTTTTTGGTTTTTTTCTTCCCTACTGCTTATTCACATTTCTTCTCTTCTTTTTGCTGTTGAGCCCCAAGCCCAGATTATCTGAGGAAACTAAGATTTTCTCTTGCTTCATTATGCAGAATAATTCAGCTCTCTTTCTATTATACCATTTCTTCCAAATTTTCTCACGGGAAGCTACACATTTCCCCCTTGAGAGGCCCGTAAATGATTTCCTTAAGCAAATAACTATCTTTCCTGATAGGAATTATGCCACTCCTCTAGTATGTTAACATAGCTTCAGCAATTTTTCTTCCTTCTACAGGAAGAAATATTACTTTATTTTTCTCCTTAGTTTTTTCTTAACAATTTTTTCATTTCGGTATAATTTCAGATCTTCAGAAAAGTTACAAGAATAGTAGAAAAAATTCCTACATATACTTCACTAATTGTCCTCACATATTAACAGTTTACCACACTTGTTTTATTTTTCTCTGTGTTTCTGAATATAATTTTTTTTTCTAAACCAGTTGAGGGTAAGACGGAGACATCATGCCCCTTATCCATAAATACTTCAGTGAGTATATCCTAAAAACAAGGACATTTATTTGTATAATGCAAGTGTCATTATCAAAATTAGACAATAATCTAATGTGCAGTCCTTATTCAGATTTTTTCAAATTGGCCCAAGAATGTCCTTTTAGAGAAATGTAACCCAAGATCATGTGTTTCATTAGTTTGTCATGTCTCTTTAATGTGTTCTCATTTGGAACGGTCCCTTAGTCTTTGTGTTTCATGACATTGACATTTTTGAAGTATGCAGGTCAGTTATGTTGTAGCGTATCTCCTCATTTTGGGTTTGTCAGTATTTTCTCATGATTAGATTCAGGTTGTGTGCACGAAGTGCAAAGGGATGAGTTTTTCTTAATGGAACATATCAGGAGGCACATGGTATTGATTTGTCCCATTGCTGGTTTGGGAGATTTGTTTCTAATATCAATTTTTTCCTTGATGCTTATAACATGATTCTAATTGGTTATCATGTAATGGCCTGGTAAGTTTTGCAATTTCTTCACAAGATAACTTTATTGTAGTCTTATTTCTTAAAAAAAAAAAAATTAAGCTTCTTGTATGGAGTGTTCTTTCTTTTTCTCTACCTATTGAAAACTTTTAGGTTTAGGGGCGCCTGGGTGGCTCAGTCAGTTAAACATCCGACTTTAGCTCAGGTCATGATCTCGCGGTCCATGAATTCGAGCCCCGCGTCAGGCTCTGTGCTGACAGCTCAGAGCCTGGAGCCTGTTTCAGATTCTGTGTCTCCCTCTCTCTCTGACCCTCCCCCGTTCATGCTGTCTCTCCCTGTCTCAGAAAAAAAAAAAAAAAAAAA